>NC_140585.1:802661175-802663675 GCF_964204655.1 Triturus cristatus | reverse complement strand
AATAAGAAATAAAGTAAGATAAAACCAGAAAAACATATATACATATATGGCCCATATATGTCTCATCTGCATCATCCAGCCTGTCTTTATAATCATTGTTTTTAGTTTAGTCAATAATAGAAATAGCTCATATAAACGTAGTCCTATGTCAGGTTGCCACAGTACTTAGAATAGAAATAGATACACAAAATGTGTATTGATAAGTATATATCTAAAGCCCTCATTTCAAAAAGGTCATAAGACTTATTGGAATACCTGGTTTTTCACAAATGAAATATATTGTACCTCTTATGATCTATACTTACTGAGATGTTTTTAACCTCGACAGTTGATATATGATGTTGACTTTTAGGTAAAAATAAGGTCACGATACTGAAACATAAGAGATAATGCAACAGCAGTTTAGAATTTTGGTCTGATTGCATTATTGCATCGATAATTACAAATTGAGACACTTACTTTAATAGAGCAAATATCTATAGATTCTATTGGTGATAGTAGGACGTGATCCTAAGACGTGGATGCCTGTCAGTGGATCAGAAATCCAAAATATTTTATAAATAATACAGACAAAGGTGCATACTTAGGTGATGAGCCCATATTCTTTGATGTTATTCACGTTCGTACTGAGGTATCGAACTATATTTTCTTGTCAAAGAAGCGAGAAACAATCTAAGAAAATCAAAACTTAAAATTAAAAACGTAACATTAGGGGAAAATATCCGTAATAATGCTTAAAATGACAATTTGCATGATGCATCCGTACTTACTTGCAGTAGGTCACAAAAAGATTTTTGTTCCCACAAACGAGTGGGTGTACCCAGTACAGATGCTAAATAACAAATTAGTTTATGTTCAGGCGCCCAATTGGCCAAGAGACATGGTTATGCAGGATACTGAAATAAACAAAAAAGGAATCATCGTCACTAAATAGTGGCAAACGCGAAAAAAGTTTAACCGCTAGCTTTAAAAATTAAGTAGTAAAGAATAATGTACTATAATACAGCGATAGTCTGCATCACGGCAAGGTTTATGACACTGAAACTAGAATTAGATAATGTAAAATCACTATGTTATCTTGGGCCCAAAAAATTTCTTTTGTAATATACCTAGTTGATGCTGTTGGCAATTACTTTGATATTTGTTTAAAGGTCCCGCTCGTGATGAAGATAAAGTTTGTCTCGGTTTTAGAGTGCCATCCTTAAGTTGCGGAAGAGCGCGCTCTTATTTAAAGCTCCTTGATTACGCACGTTTTTACTTAAAGGTAAATCACATGTAATATAGACAGGCTAATGTCTAAAACCATGGGTGCCATCTTGACATTGCCTGATGAATAATTATATATCCTCATAAGGCATTATTATTTATGATATGCACAGGTTGTTTACGGTTTGCCTATTGCGTTTGTAGGCGCCATCATGTATTATTGGATTTGTCACTATAATTTCGTAATTGCGGGCTCTTATATAGCGCTCCTCGATTGCGCACCTTTTTGCTTAAGGGTAGATCACACATAGTGTAGATGGACTAAGGGCTAAAACCGTGGGCGCCATCTTAACATTGCTAAGCACATAGTTATACATCCATGTAAGACGTTTGTTACTTATAGGATATAAGAGCAGTTTTTAGTATACCTGTCATGTTTGAGGGCGCCATTGTAAAATATTAGGCTCGTCTGTACAATATCATAATTACATAAATATTTTATTTTGGAAATATTGTGTATGTGTTTTAACCGCGAAATGGCAGGAAAAGTTTAATGCCATTGTTAAGTTATCCAGCAATCACAGCTATATACATTATTTAATCCTATATATGTCACAAAATAATGCTATTTTTGATATACAACTTCAAATCAAAGATATGTAGGGTAGATAATACTACCATAATTCATTACTTACGCCAGCTATATTAGGAAAGTCTCATTAGGATAATTACAAGTTGGTAATACAGCAGGTAGTTACGTGCCCAAATATACCATTTAAGAACTGGTTAACCATAGAGGCCATATTTTAGATGACCAAGCCTTTAAGTGGCTAAAAGAAAGCCAAAGATACAATAGATTTCTAGATAACTGCATTTTCCCAAGGAATCTCTTGATTCAGCCCCTTGTTTACAGTGTCCAATAAGAAAATCCAATAAACTTCTCGTTTCTTTCTAATGGTATCTTGACACTGTCCTTCTTTTCCTACAATTTTTTCAATGATGAACCAGCGTATGTCATCAGGGGTATGGTTGTGTTCTAAAAAATGCATAACCATAGGTAAGGCTAATTTTTGTGTTCGAATAGCAGATCTGTGCTCTGTTAGCTTAATGTTAAGGCTACGTGATGTTTCACCCACGTATCCCTTGTTGCACGGCCACATTAACAAGTAAATTATATTTTTCGTTTTACAGTTAGTCATTCCTTTAGATACTATAGTTAGTCCATTGAAATCAATCTTTTTTGATTCCACAACAAACGGGCAAACCTTACATGTGCCACATTTGTAGTTGCCTT